>NC_054498.1:28935674-28965864 GCF_017639515.1 Carcharodon carcharias
TCGAATATCTAGGAGGTTGGTTCTCAGGTGAACTTTGAAAACTTTAACAGATTAAGTATTTGGCTGATTTCCAAGCCTAGTTCATAGACTCACTGAACTGATGGTTCAGATGGCTCTGGTGGTTCTGACTGCAAACAGCACTCAGCTGATTTTTATCTTAAAACATATGACTTTTCACAAGTTCAGGGTCTTTTCCAAATAAGATTTGGTGTTCACGTTGATTCCACATCCTGTGTTGTGGGTTAAGACTGAGGTCTGCCCAGGCTGGCCTGGATGGGTGAAGTTATCCTGAGACAATGGAAAGTTCACTTCCATCTGCCACAAACTGAGTTATAATCTTCCCTTTTGTCCAGTATGAAACACGGAGACAGAGAGTCTGCAAACTCCACAGTCGTTTTGCGTTGGCACGTTCTTAGAAAGGAGACGTGTGAATTCCCCAGATGGCGCTGAATGTCCATGTTTAATTTGTCTGAAGCTTGACACCGTCTGTAGTCCAAACGCAAAAGGGTCGCGGGATTAGTGCCAGCCATTTTCACAACTTGTTTGTGTCCAGCTTTTAAAGTTTTCTCTGGAAGTTCACAACACGATGTCCCTGTACCAGGCCCTCCAGCGGGCTCCTGTTTACGCTGTGGCCGCAGCCACAGGTTGTCATGGTGATGCACACCAGCCCACAGGTGAAGTGACCATTTTCCTCTGTCACTGGGTGTGTCTCCGGCTGTGAGGCTCAATGTCCATGTCACGTTGCAAGCCTCCTCGGAGCGGGGCCTTGGGGCCTCCTATTAGCCCAGACGGCTTTGGCTACCTCATCCTATGGAAAATCCTGGCGGACTGACTTCCATCCTGTGAACGGGCCCAAGACGTTTCTGCCTGAGCAGTGCCAACACGCTTTGCCCTTGAGGTCTGCTGCATTCCTGCCCTCGTTCACCCACAGTGACTAGTGAAACAGTTTAGCTGATTTTATTACTGAAGAAAACAATGCCATTCAGTCTGGGCGAGCACGTTACCACGGGTTCCCCCTCACCCACACCCCATCAGACAGACTGGCTGCTTTAGTGGGATCTTGCTGTGCCTGCTGTGTTTGTCCGCACCAGTGCGGTGACTGCACTTGAAAAAGCAACCCATTACCTGCAAGTCGCTGAGACAGGTCACGGAAGGTGCTAAACAAATTCAAGCGTTTTTACTGGGCTGTGTTTGAAGAATTTGGAAATGAGCCAATTCGGGAGGGGTCATTTTACAAAAGGTACCATCCTCACGGCCTGCAAAGAGTTTCCTGGGATTTCCAAATCAGCACTGCTCAAAAACACATTCCATGATTGAATGAGTGAGGCCGAATATCTCTGCACTACCCACAAAATAGAGATTTTTAATAGAGGTCAGGGCACATAATCTGTGCAATGCTGCAGGAGGGAGGGAGGGTGCTGACTGTGAGGCATGTTATAAACAGAAAACCAGGAATGTGTATGAATGTCTGTGTCACTGTGTCCCACACGGTGTGTGTGTGTGTGTGTGTCTGTGTCACTGTGTCCCACACGGTGTGTGTGTGTGTGTGTGTGTGTCACTGTGTCCCACATGGTGTGTGTGTGTGTGTCACTGTGTCCCACACGGTGTGTGTGTGTGTGTGTGTCACTGTGTCCCACACGGTGTGTGTGTGTGTGTGTGTCACTGTGTCCCACACGGTGTGTGTGTGTGTGTGTGTGTGTCACTGTGTCCCACACGGTGTGTGAATGTCTGTGTCACTGTGTCCCACACGGTGTGTGTGTGTGTGTGTGTGTGTGTGTGTGTGTGTCACTGTGTCCCACACGGTGTGTGTGTGTGTGTATGTCACTGTGTCCCACACAGTGCGTGTGTGTGTGTGTCACTGTGTCCCACACGGTGTGTTTGTGTGTGTCACTGTGTCCCACACGGTGTGTGTGTGTCACTGTATCTGACACGGTGTGTGCGTGTGTGTGTGTGTGTCACTGTGTCTGACAAGGGGTGTGTGTGTTTTTCACTGTGTCTGACACGGTGTGTGTGCGTGTGTGTCACTGTATGACATGGTAGGTGTGCGTGTGTGTCACTGCGTCAGACACGGTGTGTGTGTGTGCGCGCATGCACATGTGTGTGTCACTGTGTCTGACAGTGTGTGTGTGTGTGTGTGTGTGTCACTGTGTCTGACACGGGGTGTACATGTGTTTCACACTGAGTCTGACACAGTGTGTGTGAGTGTGTGTCACTGTGTCTGACATGGTGTATGTGTTTGTGTCAAAGTGTCTGACAAGGTGTGTGTGTGTACGTGTGTGTGTCACTGTGTCTGACACTGGGTGTGAGTGTGTGTGTTTCACTGTGTCTGACATCGTATGTGTGTGTGTTTGTGTGTGTGTGTGTGTGTGTGTGCACGCGCATCACTGCGAGCGACATGGTGGGTGCGTGTGTTTGCGTCAATGTGTCTGACATCGTGTGTGTGTGTGTGTGTGTCAATGTGCCTGACATGGTGTGTGTGTGGCACAGTGTCTGACACAGTGTGTGTGTGTCACTGTGTCTGACAGGGTTTGTGTGTGTGTGTCACTGTTTCTGACACAGTGTGTGTTTGTGTCACTGTATCTGATGCTGTGTGTGTGTGTGTGTGTGTGTGTGTGTGTGTGTGTGTGTGTGTGTGTGTGTGTCAACGTGCCTGACACGGTGTGTGTGTGGCACAGTGTCTGACACAGCGTGTGTGGGTGTCATTGTCTGACGCGGTGTGTGTGTCACTGGGTCTGATGCGGTGTGTGTGTGTGTGTGTGTGTGTGTCACAGTGTCTGACACAGTGTGTGTGTTTGTGTCACTGTGTCTGGCACAGTGTCTGTGTGTGTGCGCGCCACGGTGTCTGCAACCGTGTGTGTGTGTGTCACTGTGTCTGACAGGATGTGTGTGTGTGTTTGTGTCACTGTTTCTGACACAGTGTGTGTTTGTGTCACTGTATCTGACGCAGTGTGTGTGTGTGTGTGTGTCTATGTGCCTGACACGGTGTGTGTGTGGCACAGTGTCTGACACAGCGTGTGTGGGTGTCATTGTGTCTGACGCGGTGTGTGTGTATGTGTGTGTGTGTGTGTGTGTGTCACTGTGTCTGACACAGTGTGTGTGTGTGTTTGTGTCACTGTGTCTGGCACAGTGTCTGGCACAGTGTCTGTGTGCGTGTGCGCCACGGTGTCTGCAACCATGTGTGTGTGTCACTTGACAGGATGTGTGTGTGTGTTTGTGTCACTGTGTCACAGTCAGTGTGTTTGTTTATGTGTCACTGCTTCTGACACTGTGTCTGTGTGTGCATCACTGTGTCTGACATGGTGTGTGTGTGCATCACTATGTTTGAAATGGTGTGCATGTGTGTGTCACTGTGTCTGACACTGTGTGTGTGTGTGTGTCACTGTGTCTGACAGGGTGTGTGTGTGTGTGTGTGTGTGTGTGTCAATGTGTCTGACACCATGTGTGTGTGTCACTGTATCTGACGCAGTGTGTGTGTGTGTGTGTGTGTGTGTGTGTGTCAATGTGCCTGACACGTTGTGTGTGTCACTGTGTCTGACAGTGTGTGTGTGTCAATGTGCCTGACACAGTGTGTGTGTGTGTGCCACAGTGTCTGTAACCACGTGTGTGTGTCACTGTGTCTGACACCATGTGTGTATATGTGTGTGTGTGTGTGTGTATGTGTGTGTGTTTGTGTGTGTGTTTGTGTGTGTGTTTGTGTGTGTGTTTGTGTGCGTGTGCGCGTGTCACTGTGTCTGACAGGGTGTGTGTGTGTGTCACTGTGTCTGACACCGTGTGTGTGTGTGTGTGTGTGTGTGTGTGTGTGTGTGTGTCACTGTCTGACACTGTGTGTGTGCGTGTGACTATGTCTGACAAGATGTGTGTGTGTTTGTGTCACTGTGTCTGACCTGGGGGGGTGGGGGTGTCTGTGAGTCACTGTGTCTGACATGGGGGGGTGGGGTGTGTGTGTGTCTGTCTCTGACCTGGGGGGTGGGGTTGTGTGTGTGTGTCACTGTGTACGACACAGGGGGTGGGGTGTGTGTGTGTCACTGTGTCTGACATGGGGGTGGGGCTGTGTGTGTCACTTTGTCTGACACGGGGGGATGGGGTGTGTGTGTGTCTGTCTCTGACCTGGGGGGTGGGGGTGTGTGTGTGTCAATGTGTATGACACAGGGGGTGGGATGTTTGTGTGTCACTGTGTCTGACATGGGGGTGGGGCTGTGTGTGTCACTGTGTCTGACACAGGGGTGGGGGTGTGTGTGTTACTGTGTCTGACACGGGGGTGGGGGTGTGTGTGTTACTGTGTCTGACACGGGGGTGGGGGTGTGTCTGACCTGGGGGTGGGGGGGGGGGGAGGTGTGTGTATCAATGTGTCTGACACAGGGGGTGGGGGTGTGCATGTCACTGTGTTTGACACCGTGTGTGTGTGTGTGTGTGTGTGTGTGTGTGTGCGTGTGTGTGTGTATGTCACTGTATCTGACAGGATGTGTGTGTGTGCGTCTGTGTGTGTGTGTGCGTAATTGTGTTTGACACCGTGTGCGTGTGTCACTGTGTCTGACACCGTGTGTGTGTGTGTGTGTGTGTGTGTGTGTGTGTGTGTGTGTGTGTGTGTGCGTGAGTCACTGTACCTGACAGGATCTGTGTGTTTGTGCGTGTCTGCGTATGTGTTTGTAATTGTGTCTAACACCATGTGTGTGTGTGTGTGTGTGTGTGTGTGTGACCATGTCTGACAAGGTGTGTGTGTGTGTGTGTGTGTGAGACCATGTCTGACAAGGTGTGTGTTTGTGTGAGACCATGTCTGAGAAGGTGTGTGTGTGTGTGTGTGCGCGCATTTGTCTGACACGTGGGGTGGGGGTGTGTGTATCACTGTGTCTGACCCGAGGGGTGGCTGTGTGTGTGTCACTGTGTCTGACACGGGGGTGTGGGGGTGTGTGTGTCACTGTGCCTGACACGGGGGGCGTGTGTGTGGTGTGTCACTGTGTCTGACACGGTGGGGTGGGGGGTGGGGGGGGGTGGTGGTGTGTGTGTGTGTCACTGTGTCTGACACAGAGCGTGTGTGGTTGTGTGTGTCACTGTATTACACTGTGTGTGGGGATGGATGTGCCACTGTGTCTGACATAGGGGGGTGGGGTGTGTCTGTCACTGCATCTGACCCGGGGGGTGAGGGTGTGTATGTAACTGTGTCTGACACGGGGGTGTGGCGGGGGGTGTGTGTGTGTCACTGTGTCTGACACGGGGTTGGGGGGGGGGGGGGGGGGGGGGGGGGGGGTGGGGCGCTGGGGGGGTGGTGTGTGTGTGTCACTGCGTCTGACCCGAGGGGTGGCTGTGTGAGTGTCACTGTGTCTGACACGGGGGGTGGCTGTGTGAGTGTCACTGTGTCTGACACGGGGGGTGCGTGTGTTACTGTATTACACCATGTGTGGGGACGTATGTGCTACTGTGTCTGATACATGGGTGGGGGGGTGTGTGTGTCACTGTGTCTGACAAGGGGGGGTGGGGGTGTGCGTGTCACTGTGTCTGACAAGGGGGGGTGGGGGTGTGCGTGTCACTGTGTCTGACACCGTGTGTGTCACTGTGTCTCTGTGTGTGTGTGTGTGTGTGTGTGTGTGTGTGTATATATGTCACTGTATCGGACAGGATGTGTGCGTGTATGTATGTGTCTGTGTGTGAGTGCGTAATTGTGTTTGACACCGTGTGTGTGTGTGTGTGTGAGACTATGTCTGACAAGGGATGTGTGTGTGTGTGTGTGTGACTATGTCTGACAAGGGGTTTGTATGTGTGTGTGTGTGTGTGTGTGTGTGTGTGTGTGTGTGTGTGTGTGTGTGCGTGTTTGTCTGACAAGGGGGTGTGGGGGTGTGTGTGTCACTGTGTCTGACCTGGGGAGTGGCTGTGTGTGTGTCTCTCTGCCTGACACAGGTAGGAGGGGTGTGTGTGTCACTGTGTCTGACCTGGGGGGTGGCTGTGTGTGTGTCTCTGTGCCTGACACAGGTAGTAGGGGTGTGTGTGTCACTGTGTCTGACATGGGGGGGTTGTGTGTGTGTTACTGTGTCTGACACGGGGGGGTGCAGGTGTATATGTGTAACTGTGTCTGACATGGGGGCGGTGTGTGTGTGTCTCTGTGTCTGACATGGGGGGGGTGTGTGTGTCTCTGCGTCTGACATGGGGGGGGGTGTGTGTGTCACTGTGTCTGACACGGGGGGTGCGGGTGTGTATGTGTCACTGTGTCTGACATGGGGGGGGTGGGTGTGTGTGTCACTGTGTCTGACATGGTGGGAGGGGTGTGTGTCACGGTGTCTGACATGGGGGGGGTGTGTGTGTCACTGTGTCTGACATGGGGGGGGGGTGTGTGTCACTGTGTCTGACATGGGGGGGGGGTGTGTGTCACTGTGTCTGACATGGGGGGGGTGTGTGTGTCACTGTGTCTGACATGGGGGGTGGGGGTGTGTGTGTCACTGTGTCTGACATGGGGGGGGGTTTGTGTCACTGTGTCTGACACGGGGGGGTGGGTGGTTTGTGTTACTGTGTCTGACACGAGGGGGTGGGGGGTTTGTGTTACTGTGTCTGACACGGGGGGTGGGGGTGTGTGTGTCACTGTGTCTGACATGGGGGGGTGGTGTGTGTCACTGTGTCTGACACGGGGGGTGGGGGGGTTGTGTTACTGTGTCTGACACGGGGGGTGGGGGTGTGCATGTCACTATGTCTGACACGGTATATGTGTGTGTCACTGTGTCTGACATCGTGTGTGTCACTATGTCTGTCAGTGTGTGTGCGTGTGTGTGCGTAATTGTGTTTGACAGCGTGTGCGTGTGTCACTGTGTCTGACACTGTGTGTGTGTATGTGTGACTATGTCTGACAAGGGGTGTGGGGGGGATGTGTCACTGTGTCTGATACCGTGTGTGTGTGTGTGTGTGTGTCACTGTGTCTGACACCATGTGTGTATATGTGTGTGGTGTGTGTGTGTGTGTGTTTGTGTGCTTGTGTGTGTGCGCGCTTCACTGTGTCTGACAGGGTGTGTGTGTGTGTCACTGTGTCTGACATGGGGGGGGTGTGTGTCACTGTGTCTGACACGGTGGGTGGGGGTGTGTGTGTCACTGTGTCTGACATGGGCGGGAGGGGTGTGTGTCACTGTGTCTGACACGGGGGGGGGGGTTTGTGTTACTGTGTCTGACATGGGGGGTGGGGGTGTGTGTGTCACTGTGTCTGACATGGGGGGGGGGGGTTTGTGTCACTGTGTCTGACACGGGGGGTGGGTGGTTTGTGTTACTGTGTCTGACACGAGGGGGTGGGGGGTTTGTGTTACTGTGTCTGACACGGGGGGTGGGGGTGTGTGTGTCACTGTGTCCGATATGGGGGGGTGGTGTGTGTCACTGTGTCTGACACAGGGGGTGGGGATGTGCATGTCACTGTGTTTGACATGGGGGGGTTGGGGGTGTGCGTATCAATGTGTCTGACATGGGGTGTGTGTGTGTGTCACTGTGCCTGTCAGTGTGTGTGTGTGTGTGTGTGTGTGTGTGTGTGTGTGTGTGTGTGTGTATATGTCACTGTATCTGACAGGATGCGTGTGTGTGTGCGAGTCTGTGTGTGTGTGCATAATTGTGTTTGACACCGTGTGCGTGTGTCACTGTGTCTGACACCGTGTGTGTGTGTGTGTGTGTGTGTGTGTGTGTGTGTGTGTGTGTGTGTGTGTATATGTCACTGTATCTGACAGGAGGCGCGTGTGTGTGTGTGTGTGTGCGAGTCTGTATGTGTGTGCATAATTGTGTTTGCCACACCGTGTGCGTGTGTCACTGTGTCTGAAACCGTGTGTGTGTGTGTGTGTGTGTGTGTGTGTGTGTGTGTGTGTGTGTGAGAGACCATGTCTGACAAGGTGTGTATGTGTGTGAGACCATGTCTGACAAGGTGTGTCTGTGTGTGATCATTCTGACAAGGTGTGTGTGTGTGTGACTATGTCTGATATGGGGTGTGTGTGTGTGTGTGTGACTATGTCTGACAAGGGGTGTGTGTGTGTGTGTGTGTGTGTTTCTCTGACACGGGCGTGTGGGGGTGTGTGTGTCACTGTGTCTGACATGGGGGGTGGCTGTGTGAGTGTCACTGTGTCTGACACAGAGCGTGTGTGGTTGTGTCACTGTGTCTGACAAGGTGTGTGTGTGTGTGTCAGACAAGGTGTGTGTGTGTATCTGTGTTTCACTGTGTCTGACTCCGTGTGTGTGTGTGTGTGTGTGTGTGTGTGTGTGTGTATGTGTGTTTGTGTGCGAGCGTCGCCGTGTCTGACACAGTGGGTATGTATGTTTGCATCACTCTGTCTGACACAGTGTGTGTGTGCATTTGTGTTACTGTGTCTGACAAGGTGTGTTTGTATAAATGTGTGTCACTGTGTTTGACACGGTGTGCATGTGTGTGTCACTGTGTCTGACAGTGTGTGTGTGTTTGTCAACGTGTTTGACACGGTATGTGTGTGTGTGTGTATGTGTGTGTGTGTCACTGTATCTGACAAGATGTGTGTGTTTGTGCGTGTCTGTATGTGTGTGCGTAATTGTGTCTGACACCATGTGTGTGTGTGTCTGTGTGTGTGACCATGTCTGACAAGATGTGTCTGTGTGTGACCATGTCTGACAAGGTGTGTGTGTTTGTGACTATGTCTGATATGGGGTGTGTGTGTGACTATGTCTGACAAGGGGTGTGTGTGTATGTGTGTGTTTCTCTGACACGGGGGTGTGGGGGTGTGTGTGTGTCACTGTGTCTGACATGGGGGGGTGGCTGTGTGAGTGTCACTGTATTTGACACAGAGCATGTGTGGTTGTGTCACCGTGTCTGACAAGGTGTGTGTGTGTGTGTTTGTGTCAGACAAGGTGTGTGTGTGTATCTGTGTTTCACTGTGTCTGACACCGTGTGAGTGAATGTGTGTGTGTATGTGTGTTTGTGTGCGAGCGTCATCGTGTCTGACACAGTGGGTATGTATGTTTGCATCACTCTGTCTGACATGGTGTGTGTGTGCATTTGTGTTACTGTGTCTGACAAGGTGTGTGTGTATAAGTGTGTGTCACTGTGTTTGACACGGTGTGCATATGTGTTTCACTGTGTCTGACAGTGTGTGTGTGTTTGTCAACGTGTCTGACAAGGTATATGCGTGTGTGCGTGTTACTGTGTCTGACAGGGTGTGTGCATGTGCGTGTCTGTGTGTGTGTGCATAATTGTGTTTGACTCTGTGTGCGTGTGTCACTGTGTCTGACACCGTGTGTGTGTGTGTGTGTGTGTGTGTGTGTGTGTGTATGTGTGTGTGCGTAATTGTGTTTGACACTGTGTGCGTGTGTCACTGTGTCTGACACCGTGTATGTGTGTGTGTGTGTGTGTGTCACTGTATCTGACAGGATGTGTGTGTTTGTGCGTGTCTGTATGTGTGTGCGTAATTGTGTCTGACACCGTGTGTGTGTGTGTGTGACCTTGTCTGACAAGGTGTGTATGTGTGTGAGACCATGTCTGAGAAGGGGTGTCTGTGTGTGACCATGTCTGACAAGGTGTGTGTGTGTGTGTGACTATATCTGATATGGGGTGTGTGTGTGACTATGTCTGACAAACGGGGTGGGTGTGTGTGTGTGTGTGTGTTTTTCTGACACGGGGGTGTGGGGGTGCATGTGTCACTGTGTCTGACATGGGGGATGGCTGAGTGTGTGTCACTGTGTCTGACACGGGGGTAGGGCCGTGTGTGTGTCACTCTGTCTGACACAGGGGTGTGGGGGTATGTGTGTCACTGTGTCTGACACGGGGGGTTGGCTGTGTGTGTGTCACTGTGTCTGACATGGTGTTAGGGCTGTGGGAGTCACTGTGTCTGACACCGTGGGTGAGGGTGTGTGTGTCACTGTGTCTGACCCGGAGTGTGGGGGTGTGTGTGTCACTGTGTGTGTCACTGTGTCTGATACGGGGGTGTGGGGGTGTGTGAGTCACTGTGTCTGACACGGTGGGGCCGGTTTGTGTGTGTCTCTGTGCCTGACACAGTGTAGTAGGGGTGTGTGTGTCACTGTGTCTGACATAGGGGGTCGGGGGTGTGTGTGTGTCACTGTGTCTGACACGGGGGCAGGGGCAGTGTGTGTGTGTGTATGTCACTGTGCCTGACATGGGGGGGGTGGGGGGTTTTGTGTTAATTTGTCTGACAGGGGGGCTGCGGGTGTGCATCTCACTGTGTCTGACAAGGGGGGGTGGGGCTCTGCGTGTCACTGTATCTGACACGGTGTATGTGTGTGTCACTGTGTCTGACACCGTGTGTGTAACTGTGTCTGTGTGTGTGTATATGTCACTGTATCGGACAGGATGTGTGTGTGTGTGCGCGTGTCTGTGTGTGTGTGCATAATTGTGTTTGACAACGTGTGTGTGTGCATGTGTGTGTCACTGTGTCTGACACTGTGTGTGAGTGTTTGTCAATGTGTCTGACATGGTATGTGTGTGTGTGTGTGTGCGTATAATTGTGTCTGACACCTTGTGTGTGTGTGTGTGTGTCACTGTATCTGACAGGATGTGTGTGTTTGTGCGTTTCTGTATGTGTGTGCGTAATTGTGTCTGACACCGTGAGTGTGTGTGTGTGTGTGACCACGTCTGACAAGGTGTGTGTGTGTGTGTGTGACTATGTCTGACAAGGGGAGGGTGTCTGTGTGTGTGTGTGTGTGTGTGTGTGTGTGTGTGTGTGTGCGTTTCTCTGACACGGGGGTGTGGAGGTGTGTGTGTCACTGTGTCTGACACGGGGGGTGGCTGTGTGTGTGTCACTGTGTCTGACCCGGGGTGTGGGGGTGTGTGTGTCACTGTGTCTGACCCGGGGTGTGGGGGTGTGTGTGTCACTGTGTCTGATACGGTGGGGCCGAGTTGTGTGTGTCTCTGTGCCTGACACAGTGTAGTAGGGGTGTGTGTGTCACTGTGTCTGACACGGGGGGGGGGGGGTGTGTCACTGTGCCTGACACGGGGGGTGGGGGGGTTGTGTTAATGTGCCTGACACGGGGGGTGCGGGTGTGCATCCTACTGTGTCTGACAAGGGGGGGGTGGGGCTCTGTGTGTCACTGTGTCGGACATGGTGTATGTGTGTGTCACTGTGTCTGACACCGTGTGTGTAACTGTGTCTGTGTGTGTATATATGTCACTGTATCGGACAGGATGTGTGTGTGTGTGTGTGTGTGTGTGTGTGTGTGTGTGTGTGTGTGTGTGTGTGTGTGTGTGTGTGTGTGTGTGTGTGCGTGTCTGTGTGTGTGTGCATAATTGTGTTTGACACTGTGTGTGTGTGTGTCACTGTGTCTGACACCGTGTGTGTGTGTGTGTGTGTGTGTGTGTGTGTGTGTGTGACTGTGTATGTCAGTGTGTGTCAGTGTGTGTATGTATATGTCACTATATCTGACAGGATGTATGTGTGCATGTGTGTGTGTGTATAATTGTATAATTGTGTGTATAATTGTGTTTGACACCGTGAGCGTGTGTCACTGTGTCTGACACCGTGTGTGTGTGTGTGACTATGTCTGACAAGGGTTGTGTGTGTGTGTGACTATGTCTGACAAGGAGTGTCTATGTGTGTGTATGTGTGTGTGTTTGTCTGACACGGGGGTGTGGTGGTATGTGTCTCACTGAGTTTGACCCGGGGAGTGGGAGGTGTGCGTGTCACTGTGTTTGACACGGGGTGTGTGTGTCACTGTGTCTGACATGGTGTATGTGTGTATCACTGTGTCTGACACCGTGTGTGTAACTGTGTCTGTGTGTGTGTGTCTGTGTGTGTGTGCGTGTATATGTCACTGTATTGGACAGGATGTGCGTGTGTGTGTGTGTGCATAATTGTGTTTGACACCGTGTGTGTGTGTCACTGTGTCTGACACCGTGTGTGTCTGTGTGTGTGTGTGTGTGTGTGTGTGTGTGTGTCGCTGTGTCTGTCAGCGTGTGTGACTGTGTGTGTGTATATGTCACTGTATCTGACAGGATGTATGTGTGTGTGCATGTCTGTGTGTGTGTATAATTGTTTAATTGTGTGTATAATTCTGTTTGACACCGTGTGCGTGTGTCAGTGTCTGACACCGTGTGTGTGTGTGTGTGACTATGTCTGACAAGTGGTGTGTGTGTGTGTGAGACTATGACTGACAAGGGGTGTGTGTGTGTGTGTGTGTGTGTGTGTGTGTGTGTGTGTGTGTGTGTGTGTGTGTGTGTGTGTGTTTGCCTGACACGGGGGTTTGGTGGTATGTGTGTCACAGTGTTTGACCCGGGTGGTGGGGGTGTGCATGACACTGTGTTTGACACGGTGTGTGTGTGTGTCACTGTGTCTGACACCGTGTGTGTGTGTGTCACTGTGTCTGACACGGTGGTTGTGTATGTTTGGGTCACTGTGTCTGACAAGGTGTGTGTGTGTGTTTGTGTCATTGTGTCTGACAAGGTGTGTGTGTGTTTGTGTCAGACAAGGTGTGTGTGTGTATGTGTGTGTTTCACTGTGTCTGACACCGTGTGTGTGTGCATCACTGTGTCTGACATGGTGGTTGTGTGTGTTTGGGTCACTGTGTCTGACAAGGTGCATGTGTGTGTGTTTGTGTTATTGTGTCTGACAAGGTGTGTGTGTGCATTTGTGTCAGACAAGGTGTGTGTGTGTGTGTGTGTGTATATGTGTGAGTTTGTGTGCGTGCGTCACCCTGTTTGACATGGTGGGTATGTATGTTTGCATCACTCTGTCTGACAAGGTGTGTGTGTGTGTGGCACTCTGTCTGACACGGTGTGTGTGTGCATTTGTGTTACTGTGTCTGACAAGGTGCGTGTGTATAAGTGTGTGTCACTGTGTTTGACACGGTGTGCATGTGTGTGTCACTGTGTCTGACACTGTGTGAGTGTTTTGTCAACGTGTCTGACACGGTATGTATGTGTGTGTGTGTGTGTGTGTGTGTGTGAGACACTGTGTCTGACACAGTGTGTATGTATGTTTGTCACTGTTTCTGACACAGTGTGTGTGCGTGTGTGTCACTGTGTCTGACACCGTGTGTGTGTGCCTTCCTGTGTTTGACACTGTGTGCATGTGTCACTGTGTCTGACACCGTGTGTGTGTGTGTGTGTGTGTGTGTGTGTGTGTGTGTGTGTGACTATGTCTGACAAGGGGTGTGTATGTGTGTGTGTGTGTGTGTGTGTGTGTTTGTCTGACATGGGGGTGTGGGGGTATATGTGTCACTGTGTCTGACTCGGTGGGGCCGAGTTGTGTGTGTCTCTGTGCCTGACACAGGTAGTAGGGGTGTGTGCGTCACTGTATCTGACACAGGGTGGGGGGGGGGGGGTGTGTGTCACTGTGCCTCACATGGGGGTTGGGCGTGTGGGGGGGTTGTGTTAATGTGTCTGACATGGGGGGTGCGGGTGTGCATGTCACTGTGTCTGACAAGGGGTGTGGGAGTGTGCGTGTCACTGTGTCTGACAGCGTGTGTGTCACTGTGTCTGACACGGGGGGGGTGGGGGTGTGTGTGTCACTGTGTCTGACACGGGGGGGTGTGTGTCACTGTGCCTGACACGGGGGAGGGGGTTGGGGTATGTGTGTTACTGTGTCTGACACGGGGGGGGGGGGGGGGGGGTGTGTGTGTCACTGTGTCTGACATGGGGGAGTGGGGATGTGTGTGTCACTGTGTCTGACAAAGGGGAGTGGGAGTGTGCGTGTCACTGTGTCTGACACAATTGGGTGGGGGTGTGTGTGTCATTGTGTCTGACTCTGGGGGGCGGGGGTGTGTGTGTCACTGTGCCTGACACGGGGGAAGGGGGGGGGGGCATGTGCGTGTCACTGTGTCTGACATGGTGTGTGTGTGTGTGTGTGTGTGTGTGTGTGTGTATGTCACTGTATCTGACAGGATGTGTGTGTGTGCTTGTCTGTGTGTGTGTGTAATTGTGTCTGACACCATGTGCGTGTGTCAATATGTCTGACACCGTGTGTCTGTGCGTGCGTGTGTGTGTGTGTGTGCGTGTGCGCGTCACTGCGTCTGACACCATGTGTGTGTGTGCGTGTGTGTGTGTGTGAGTGTGCGCATCACTGTGTCTGACACCGTGTGTGTATATGCATCAGTGTGTCTGACACGGTGGTTGTGTGTGTTTCTGTCACTGTGTCTGACAAGGTGTGTGTGTGTGTTTGTGTCATTGTGTCTGACTAGGTGTGTGTATGTGTGTGTTTCACTGTATCGGACACCGTATGTTTGTGTGTGTGTCACTGTGTCTGACACAGCGTATGTATGTGTGTGTGTGTCACTGTGTCTGACACAGTGTGTGTATGTGTGTGTGTCACTGTGTCTGACACAGTGTGTGTATGTGTGTTTGTCACTGTTTCTGACACAGTGTTTGTGTTTGTGTCTGACACTGTTTGTGTGTCACTGTGTCTGACAAGGAGTGTATGTGTGTGTCACTGTGTTTGACATGGTGTGCATTGGTGTGTCACTGTGTCTGACACTGTGTGTGTGTATGTGTGTGTGTGTGTGTGTGTGTGTGTGTGTGACTGTTTCTGATAGTGTGTGTGCATGTGTGTGTCCCTGTGTCTGACACGGTGTGTGTATGTTTGCGTCACTGTGTTTGACATGGCATGTGTGTGTGTCACTGTGTCTGAAATCATGCGAGTGTGTCACTGTGTCCTACACCAGGTATGTGTGTGTGTCACTGTGTCTGACACCATGCGTGTCACTATGTCTGACATGGGGGGTAGGGGTGTGTTTGTCACTGTGTCTGACACTGTGTGTGTGTGTGTGTGTGCGTGCGTGTGTGTGTGTGTGTGTGTGTGTGTGTGTGTGTGTGTGTGTGTGTGTGACTGTGTCTGACACCGTATGTGTATGTGTGTGCATCACTGTGATTGACACCGTGTGTGTGTGTGTGTGTGCGTCACTGTGTCTGACACAGTGGGTGTGTATGTTTGTGTCACTACATCTGACACTGTGTGTGTGTCACCGTGTCTGACTTAGTGGGTATGTGTGTTTGCATCACTGTGCCTGACAAGGTGTGTGTGTGTGTGTGTGTGTGCGTGTGTGGGGAATATGTCTGACACGGTGTATGTGTGCATTTGTGTTACTGTGTCTGACAAGGTGTGTGTGGAGATGTGTGTTACACTGTGTTTGACACAGTGTGCATGTGTGTCACTGTGTCTGACACAGTGTGTGTATGTGTGTGTGTGTCACTGTGTCTGACACAGCGTGTGTATGTGTGTGTGCGTCACTGTGTCTGACACAGTGTGTGTATGTGTGTTTGTCACTGTTTCTGACACAGTGTGTGTGTGCGTCACTGTGTCTGACACCGTTTATGTGTCATTGTGTCTGACACAGGGGTGGGGGGTGTGTGTGTGTCATTGTGTCTGACACTGGGGGGTGGGGGTGTGTGTGTCACTGTGTCTGACACGGGGGGAAGGGGGTGTGTGTGTCACTGTCTCTGACATGGGGGGTGGGGGTGTGTGTGTCACTGTGTCTGACACAGGGGTGGGGTGTGTGTGTGTCACTGCATCTGACCCGGGGTTTGGGGGTGTGTGTGTCACTGTGTCTGACACGGGGGACTGGGGGTGTGTGTGTCACTGTGTCTGACATGGGAGGTGGGGTGTATGTGTCTGACGGGCGAGGGGGAGTGTGTGTGTCACTGTGTCTGACACGGGGGGTGGGTGTGTGTGTGTCACTATGTCTGACACGGGGGAGTGGGGGTGTGTGTGTCACTATGTCTGACCGGGGGAGGGGGGGTGGGGGTGTGTGTGTCACTGTGTCTGACCCGGGGTGGGGTTGGGGGTGCGTGTGTCACTGGGTCTGACACCGTGTGTGTGTGTGTGTGTGTGTGTGTGTGTGTGTGTGTGTGCGTCACTGTGTCTGACACTGTGTGTGTGTGTGTGTGTGTGTGTGTGCATCAATGTTTCTGACACGGTGGTTGTGTGTGTTTGTGTCACTGTGTCTGACAAGGTGTGTGTCTGTGTGTTTGTGCCATTGTGTTTGACAAGATGCGTGTATGTGTGTGTTTCACTGTGTCTGACACCGTATGTTTGTGTGTGTTTCACTGTGTCTGACACGGTGTGCGTGCGTGTGTACGCGTGTCACTATGTCTGACAGTGTGTGTGTGTGTGTGTGTGTGTGTCACCGTGTCTGACTTAGTGGGTATGTGTGTTTGCATCACTGTGCCTGACAAGGTGTGTGTGTGTGTGCGTGTGTGTGGCACTATGTCTGACACGGTGTATGTGTGCATTTGTGTCACTGTGTCTGACAAGGTGTGTGTGGACATGTGAGTTACACTGTGTTTGACACAGTATGCAAGTGTGTCACTGTGTCTGACACAGCGTGTATATGTGTGTGTGTGTCACGGTGTCTGACACAGTGTGTGTATGTGTGTTTGTCACTGTTTCTGACACAGTGTGTGTGTTTGTGTCACTGTGTCTGACACCGTTTGTGTGTCACTGTGTCTGACAAGGTGTGTATGTGTGTGTGTCACTGTGTTTGACATGGCGTGCATGTGTGTGTCACTGTGTCTGACACCGTGTGTGTGTGTGTGTGTGTGCGTGTGTGTGTGTGTGTCGCCGTGTCTGGCCCCGTGTGTGTGTGTCACTGTTTCTGACATTGTGTGTTTGTCACTGTGTTGGACAAAGCCTGTGTTTGTATGTGTGTGTGTGTCACTGTGTATGACATGGTGTGTGTGTGTGTGTGTGTGTGTGTGTCGCTGTGTCTGTCAGTGTGTGTGTGTGAATGTGTATGTATGTCACTGTATCTGACAGGATATGTGTGTGTGTGCTTGTCTGTGTGTGTGTGTAATTGTGTCTGACACCATGTGCGTGTGTCAATATGTCTGACACCGTGTGTGTGCGTGTGTGTGTGCGCGTCACTGTGTCTGACACCATGTGTGTGTGTGTGTGTGTGCGTGTGTGTGTGTGTGTGAGTGTGCGCATCACTGTGTCTGACACCGTGTGTGTATATGCATCAGTGTGTCTGACACGGTGGTTGTGTGTGTTTCTGTCACTGTGTCTGACAAGGTGTGTGTGTGTGTTTGTGTCATTGTGTCTGACTAGGTGCGTGTATGTGTGTGTTTCACTCTATCGGACACCGTATGTTTGTGTGTGTGTCACTGTGTCTGACACAGTGTGTGTATGTGTGTGTGTGTCACTGTGTCTGACACAGTGTGTGTATGTGTGTTTGTCACTGTTTCTGACACAGTGTTTGTGTTTCTGTGTCTGACACTGTTTGTGTGTCACTGTGTCTGACAAGGAGTGTATGTGTGTGTCACTGTGTTTGACATGGTGTGCATTGGTGTGTCACTGTGTCTGACACTGTGTGTGTGTATGTGTGTGTGTATGTGTGTGTGTGTGTGTGTGTGTGTGTGTGTTTGTCACTGTGTCTGGCCCCGTGTGTGTGTGTCACTGTTTCTGACATTGTATGTTTGTCACTGTGTCTGACAAGGCCTGTGTGTGTATGTGTGTCATTGTGTATGACATTGTGTGTGTGTGTGTGTGTGTGTGTGTGTGAGTCTGACACTGTATGTGTATGTGTGTGCATCATTGTGTGTTTGTCATTGTGCCTGACAAGGCCTGTGTGTGTATGTGTGTGTGTGTCACCGTGTATGACATGGTGTGTGTGTGTGTGTGTGTGTGTCGCTGTGTATGACATGGTATGTGTGTGTGTGTGTGTGTGTGCGTCACTGTGTCTGACACCGTATGTGTATGTGTGTCTGTGTTACCATGTCTGACATCGTGTGTATGTGTTTCTCAATGTGTCTGACATGGTGTGTGAGTGGCACAGTGTCTGACACGGGGGGTGGGGGTGTGTGTGTCATTATGTCTGACACGGGGGGTGGGGGTGTGTGTGTCACTGCGTCTGACACGCGGGGTCGGGGTGTGTGTGTCACTGTGTCTGACCCGGGGGGCGGTGGTGTGTGTGTCACTGTGTCTGACACAGGGGTGGGGTGTGTGTGTGTCACTGCATCTGACCCGGGGTTTGGGGGTGTGTGTGTCACTGTGTCTGACACGGGGGACTGGGGGTGTGTGTGTCACTGTGTCTGACATGGGAGGTGGGGTGTATGTGTCTGACGGGCGAGGGGGAGTGTGTGTGTCACTGTGTCTGACACGGGGGGTGGGTGTGTGTGTGTCACTATGTCTGACACGGGGGAGTGGGGGTGTGTGTGTCACTATGTCTGACCGGGGGAGGGGGGGTGGGGGTGTGTGTGTCACTGTGTCTGACCCGGGGTGGGGTTGGGGGTGCGTGTGTCACTGGGTCTGACACCGTGTGTGTGTGTGTGTGTGTGTGTGTGTGTGTGTGCGTCACTGTGTCTGACACTGTGTGTGTGTGTGTGTGTGTGTGTGTGTGCATCAATGTTTCTGACACGGTGGTTGTGTGTGTTTGTGTCACTGTGTCTGACAAGGTGTGTGTCTGTGTGTTTGTGCCATTGTGTTTGACAAGATGCGTGTATGTGTGTGTTTCACTGTGTCTGACACCGTATGTTTGTGTGTGTTTCACTGTGTCTGACACGGTGTGCGTGCGTGTGTACGCGTGTCACTATGTCTGACAGTGTGTGTGTGTGTGTGTGTGTGTGTGTCACCGTGTCTGACTTAGTGGGTATGTGTGTTTGCATCACTGTGCCTGACAAGGTGTGTGTGTGTGTGCGTGTGTGTGGCACTATGTCTGACACGGTGTATGTGTGCATTTGTGTCACTGTGTCTGACAAGGTGTGTGTGGACATGTGAGTTACACTGTGTTTGACACAGTATGCAAGTGTGTCACTGTGTCTGACACAGCGTGTATATGTGTGTGTGTGTCACGGTGTCTGACACAGTGTGTGTATGTGTGTTTGTCACTGTTTCTGACACAGTGTGTGTGTTTGTGTCACTGTGTCTGACACCGTTTGTGTGTCACTGTGTCTGACAAGGTGTGTATGTGTGTGTGTCACTGTGTTTGACATGGCGTGCATGTGTGTGTCACTGTGTCTGACACCGTGTGTGTGTGTGTGTGTGTGTGTGTGCGTGTGTGTGTGTGTGTGTCGCCGTGTCTGGCCCCGTGTGTGTGTGTCACTGTTTCTGACATTGTGTGTTTGTCACTGTGTTGGACAAAGCCTGTGTTTGTATGTGTGTGTGTGTCACTGTGTATGACATGGTGTGTGTGTGTGTGTGTGTGTGTCGCTGTGTCTGTCAGTGTGTGTGTGTGAATGTGTATGTATGTCACTGTATCTGACAGGATATGTGTGTGTGTGCTTGTCTGTGTGTGTGTGTAATTGTGTCTGACACCATGTGCGTGTGTCAATATGTCTGACACCGTGTGTGTGCGTGTGTGTGTGCGCGTCACTGTGTCTGACACCATGTGTGTGTGTGTGTGTGTGTGTGTGTGTGTGTGTGTGTGAGTGTGCGCATCACTGTGTCTGACACCGTGTGTGTATATGCATCAGTGTGTCTGACACGGTGGTTGTGTGTGTTTCTGTCACTGTGTCTGACAAGGTGTGTGTGTGTGTTTGTGTCATTGTGTCTGACTAGGTGTGTGTATGTGTGTGTTTCACTCTATCGGACACCGTATGTTTGTGTGTGTGTCACTGTGTCTGACACAGTGTGTGTATGTGTGTGTGTGTCACTGTGTCTGACACAGTGTGTGTATGTGTGTTTGTCACTGTTTCTGACACAGTGTTTGTGTTTCTGTGTCTGACACTGTTTGTGTGTCACTGTGTCTGACAAGGAGTGTATGTGTGTGTCACTGTGTTTGACATGGTGTGCATTGGTGTGTCACTGTGTCTGACACTGTGTGTGTGTATGTGTGTGTGTATGTGTGTGTGTGTGTGTGTGTGTGTGTGTTTGTCACTGTGTCTGGCCCCGTGTGTGTGTGTCACTGTTTCTGACATTGTATGTTTGTCACTGTGTCTGACAAGGCCTGTGTGTGTATGTGTGTCATTGTGTATGACATTGTGTGTGTGTGTGTGTGTGTGTGTGTGTGTGAGTCTGACACTGTATGTGTATGTGTGTGCATCATTGTGTGTTTGTCATTGTGCCTGACAAGGCCTGTGTGTGTATGTGTGTGTGTGTCACCGTGTATGACATGGTGTGTGTGTGTGTGTGTGTGTGTGTGTCGCTGTGTATGACATGGTATGTGTGTGTGTGTGTGTGTGTGCGTCACTGTGTCTGACACCGTATGTGTATGTGTGTCTGTGTTACCATGTCTGACATCGTGTGTATGTGTTTCTCAATGTGTCTGACATGGTGTGTGAGTGGCACAGTGTCTGACACGGGGGGTGGGGGTGTGTGTGTCATTATGTCTGACACGGGGGGTGGGGGTGTGTGTGTCACTGCGTCTGACACGCGGGGTCGGGGTGTGTGTGTCACTGTGTCTGACCCGGGGGGCGGTGGTGTGTGTGTCACTGTGTCTGACACAGGGGTGGGGTGTGTGTGTGTCACTGCATCTGACCCGGGGTTTGGGGGTGTGTGTGTCACTGTGTCTGACACGGGGGACTGGGGGTGTGTGTGTCACTGTGTCTGACATGGGAGGTGGGGTGTATGTGTCTGACGGGCGAGGGGGAGTGTGTGTGTCACTGTGTCTGACACGGGGGGTGGGTGTGTGTGTGTCACTATGTCTGACACGGGGGAGTGGGGGTGTGTGTGTCACTATGTCTGACCGGGGGAGGGGGGGTGGGGGTGTGTGTGTCACTGTGTCTGACCCGGGGTGGGGTTGGGGGTGCGTGTGTCACTGGGTCTGACACCGTGTGTGTGTGTGTGTGTGTGTGTGTGTGCGTCACTGTGTCTGACACTGTGTGTGTGTGTGTGTGTGTGTGTGTGTGTGTGTGTGTGCATCAATGTTTCTGACACGGTGGTTGTGTGTGTTTGTGTCACTGTGTCTGACAAGGTGTGTGTCTGTGTGTTTGTGCCATTGTGTTTGACAAGATGCGTGTATGTGTGTGTTTCACTGTGTCTGACACCGTATGTTTGTGTGTGTTTCACTGTGTCTGACACGGTGTGCGTGCGTGTGTATGCGTGTCACTATGTCTGACAGTGTGTGTGTGTGTGTGTGTCACCGTGTCTGACTTAGTGGGTATGTGTGTTTGCATCACTGTGCCTGACAAGGTGTGTGTGTGTGTGCGTGTGTGTGGCACTATGTCTGACACGGTGTATGTGTGCATTTGTGTCACTGTGTCTGACAAGGTGTGTGTGGACATGTGAGTTACACTGTGTTTGACACAGTATGCAAGTGTGTCACTGTGTCTGACACAGCGTGTATATGTGTGTGTGTGTCACGGTGTCTGACACAGTGTGTGTATGTGTGTTTGTCACTGTTTCTGACACAGTGTGTGTGTTTGTGTCACTGTGTCTGACACCGTTTGTGTGTCACTGTGTCTGACAAGGTGTGTATGTGTGTGTGTCACTGTGTTTGACATGGCGTGCATGTGTGTGTCACTGTGTCTGACACCGTGTGTGTGTGTGTGTGTGTGTGTGTGTGCGTGTGTGTGTGTGTGTCGCCGTGTCTGGCCCCGTGTGTGTGTGTCACTGTTTCTGACATTGTGTGTTTGTCACTGTGTTGGACAAAGCCTGTGTTTGTATGTGTGTGTGTGTCACTGTGTATGACATGGTGTGTGTGTGTGTGTGTGTGTGTGTGTGTGTGTGTGTGTGTCGCTGTGTCTGTCAGTGTGTGTGTGTGAATGTGTATGTATGTCACTGTATCTGACAGGATATGTGTGTGTGTGCTTGTCTGTGTGTGTGTGTAATTGTGTCTGACACCATGTGCGTGTGTCAATATGTCTGACACCGTGTGTGTGCGTGTGTGTGTGCGCGTCACTGTGTCTGACACCATGTGTGTGTGTGTGTGTGTGCGTGTGTGTGTGTGTGTGAGTGTGCGCATCACTGTGTCTGACACCGTGTGTGTATATGCATCAGTGTGTCTGACACGGTGGTTGTGTGTGTTTCTGTCACTGTGTCTGACAAGGTGTGTGTGTGTGTTTGTGTCATTGTGTCTGACTAGGTGTGTGTATGTGTGTGTTTCACTCTATCGGACACCGTATGTTTGTGTGTGTGTCACTGTGTCTGACACAGTGTGTGTATGTGTGTGTGTGTCACTGTGTCTGACACAGTGTGTGTATGTGTGTTTGTCACTGTTTCTGACACAGTGTTTGTGTTTCTGTGTCTGACACTGTTTGTGTGTCACTGTGTCTGACAAGGAGTGTATGTGTGTGTCACTGTGTTTGACATGGTGTGCATTGGTGTGTCACTGTGTCTGACACTGTGTGTGTGTATGTGTGTGTGTATGTGTGTGTGTGTGTGTGTGTGTGTGTTTGTCACTGTGTCTGGCCCCGTGTGTGTGTGTCACTGTTTCTGACATTGTATGTTTGTCACTGTGTCTGACAAGGCCTGTGTGTGTATGTGTGTCATTGTGTATGACATTGTGTGTGTGTGTGTGTGTGTGTGTGTGTGTGTGTGTGTGTGTGTGTGTGAGTCTGACACTGTATGTGTATGTGTGTGCATCATCGTGTGTTTGTCATTGTGCCTGACAAGGCCTGTGTGTGTATGTGTGTGTGTGTCACCGTGTATGACATGGTGTGTGTGTGTGTGTGTGTGTGTGTCGCTGTGTATGACATGGTATGTGTGTGTGTGTGTGTGTGTGTGTGCGTCACTGTGTCTGACACCGTATGTGTATGTGTGTCTGTGTTACCATGTCTGACATCGTGTGTATGTGTTTCTCAATGTGTCTGACATGGTGTGTGAGTGGCACAGTGTCTGACACGGGGGGTGGGGGTGTGTGTGTCATTATGTCTGACACGGGGGGTGGGGGTGTGTGTGTCACTGCGTCTGACACGCGGGGTCGGGGTGTGTGTGTCACTGTGTCTGACCCGGGGGGCGGTGGTGTGTGTGTCACTGTGTCTGGCCCCATGTGTGTGTCACTGTGTATGACATGGTGTGTGTGTGTGTGTGTGTGTGTCACTGTTTCTGACACGGGGTGGGGGGGGGTGTTTATGTGTCACTGTGTCTGACATGGGGGGGTGTTGGGGTGTTTGTGTCACTGTGTCTGACCTGGGGGGATGGGGGTGTGTGCGTCACTGTGTCTGGCCCCATGTGTGTGTCACTGTGCCTGACACCATGCGCGTGTGTCACTGTATCCTGCACTGGGAATGTGTGTGTGTCACTGTGTCTGACACCATGCGTGTCATGTGTCTGACATGGGGGGGGGGGGGGGGTAGGGATGTGTTTGTCACTGTGTCTGACACTGTGTGTGTGTGCGCATCACTGTGTCTGACGCCGTGTGTGTGTGTGTGTGTGTGTGTGTGTGTGTGACTGTGTCTGAATCCATATGTATGTGTGATTGTACGCGCGCATCACTGTGTCTGACTCTGTGTGTGTGTGTGTGTGTGTGTGTGTGCGTTACCGTGTCTGACATCGTGTGTGTCTGTGTTTGTGTGTGTGCGCGCGTTACCGTGTCTGACATCGTGTGTAGGTGTTTGTCAATGTGTTTGAGATGGTGTGTGAGTGGCACAGTGTCTGACACGGGGGGGTGGGGGTGTGTGTGCCACTGTGTCTGACACGGCGGGGTGGGGTGTGTGTGCGCCACTGTTTCTGACACAGGGGGTGGGGGTGTGTGTCTGTCACTGTGTCTGTACCGGGGGGGTGTGTGTCACTGTGTCTGTCCTGGGGGGGAGTAGGGGTGTGTGTGTCACTATGTCTGTACCAGGGGGGAGGGGTGTGTGCCCTGGCGGGGGGTGTGTGTGTCACTGTGTCTGTCACGTGGGGGAGGGGGTGGGGGTGTGTGTCACTGTGTCTGACCCGGGGGTGAGGGGGTGGGGGTGTGTGTGTCACTGTGTCGGACACGGGGGGGTGGGGTTTGTGTGTCACTGTTCCTGACGGGGGGGTGCGTGTGTGATTGTCACTGTGTGTGTCCCGGGGGGGTGGGGGTGTGTGTGTCACTGTGTGTGTCACTGTGTGTGTCCCGGGGGGGGTGAGGGTGTGTGTGTCACTGTGTCTGTCACGTGGGGGAGGGGGTGGGGGTGTGTGTCACTGTGTCTGACCCGGGGGTGAGGGGGTGGGGGTGTGTGTGTCACTGTGTCGGACACGGGGGGGTGGGGTTTGTGTGTCACTGTTCCTGACGGGGGGGTGCGTGTGTGATTGTCACTGTGTGTGTCCCAAGGGGGGTGGGGGTGTGTGTGTCACTGTGTGTGTCACTGTGTGTGTCCCGGGGGGGGTGAGGGTGTGTGTATCACTGTGTCTGTCCCGGGGGGGTGGGGGTTTGTGTGTCACAGTTTCTGACGGGGGGGTGGGGGTGTGTGTGTCACTGTGTCTGTCCTGGGGGGGTGGGGGAGTGTGTGTCACTGTGTCTGTCCCGGGGGGGTGGGGGTTTGTGTGTCACTGTGTCTGTCCTGGGGGGTGGGGGAGTGTGTGTCACTGTGTCTGTCCCGGGGGAGGGGGGTTTGTGTGTCACTGTGTCTGTCCGGGGGGGGGGGGGGGGGGGTGAGGGTGTGTGTGTCACTGTGTCTGTCCCGGGGGAGTGGGGGTTTGTGTGTCACTATGTCTGTCCTGGGGGGGGTGAGGGTGTGTGTGTCACTGTGTCTGTCCCGGGAGGGTGGGGGTGTGTGTGTCCTGGGGGGGTGGGGGTGTGTGTGTCCCTGGGGGGTGGGGGTGTGTGTGTCCCGGGGGGGTGGGGATGTGTGTGTCACTGTGTCTGTCCTGGGGTGGGTGGGGTTGGGGGGGGTGTGTGTCCCCGGGGGGTGGGGGTGTGTGTGTCACTGTGTCTGTCCCGGGGGGTGGGGTTGTGTGTCACTGTGTCTGGCCTGGGGGTGGTGGGGGTGTGTGTACCTGGGGGGGGTGGGGGTGTGTGTGTCCCGGGGGGGTGGGGGTGTGTGTGTCACTGTGTCTGTCCCAGGGGGCTGGGGGTGTGTGTGTCCCGGGGTGTGTGTGTCACTGTGTCTGTCCCGGGGGTGGGGGTGGGTGGGGGTGTGTGTGTCCCGGGGTGGGAGGGGGTGGGGGTGTGTGTGTCCCGGGGGGGGGGGTGTGGGTGTGTGTGTGTCCCGTGGGTGGGGGGGGTGGGGGTGTGTGTGTCCCGGGGGTGGGGGGGGGTGGGGGTGTGTGTGTCCCGGGGGTGGGGGGGGTGGGGGTGTGTGTGTCCCGGGGGTGGGGGAGGTGGGGGTGTGTGTGTCCCGGGGGTGGGGGGGGGTGGGGGTGTGTGTGTCCCGGGGGTGGGGGTGTGTGTGTCCTGGGGTGGGGGGGGTGGGGGGGGTGTGTGTGTCCCGGGGGGGGTGGGGGTGTGTGTGTCCCGGGGGTGGGGGAGGTGGGGGTGTGTGTGTCCCGGGGGTGGGGGGGGTGGGGGTGTGTGTGTCCCGGGGGTGGGGGGGGTGGGGGTGTGTGTGTCCCGGGGGTGGGGGGGGGTGGGGGTGTGTGTGTCCCGGGGGTGGGGGTGTGTGTGTCCTGGGGTGGGGGGGGTGGGGGGGGTGTGTGTGTCCCGGGGGGGGTGGGGGTGTGTGTGTCCCGGGGGTGGGGGGGGGGGTGGGGGTGTGTGTGTCCCGGGGGTGGGGGGGGTGGGGGTGTGTGTGTCCCGGGGGTGGGGGGGGGGTGGAGGTGTGTGTGTCCCGGGGGTGGGGGGGGTGTGTGTGTCCCGGGGTGGGGGGGGTGTGTGTGTCCCGGGGGTGGGGGGGGTGGGGGTGTGTGTGTCCCGGGTGTGGGGGGGGTGGGGGTGTGTGTGTTCCCGGGGTGGGGGGGGTGGGTGGTTTGTCTCCCGGGGGGGGGGGGGGGGGGGGGGCCCTGGGGGGGGGGGGGGGGGGGGGGGGGGGGGGGGGGGGGGGGGGGGGGGGGGGGGGGGGGGGGCGGGGGGGGGGGGGGGGGGGGGGGGGGGGGGGGGGGGGGGGGGGGGGGGGGGGGGGGGGGGGGGGGGGGGTGGGGGGCCGGGGGGGGGGGGGGGGGGGGGGGGGGGGGGGGGGGGGGGGGGGGGGGGGGGGGGGGGGGGGGGGGGGGGGGGGGGGGGGGGGGGGGGGGGGGGGGGGGGGGGGGGGGGGGGGGGGGGGGGGGGGGGGGGGGGGGGGGGGGGGGGGGGGGGGGGGGGGGGGGGGGGGGGGGGGGGGGGGGGGGGGGGGGGGGGGGGGGGGGGGGGGGGGGGGTGGGGGGGGGGGGGGGGGGGGGGGGGGGGGGGGGGGGGGGGGGGGGGGGGGGGGGGGGGGGGGGGGGGGGGGGGGGGGGGGGGGGGGGGGGGGGGGGGGGGGGGGGGGGGGGGGGGGGGGGGGGGGGGGGGGGGGGGGGGGGGGGGGGGGGGGGGGGGGGGGGGGGGGGGGGGGGGGGGGGGGGGGGGGGGGGGGGGGGGGGTGGGGGGGGGGGGGGGGGGGGGGGGGGGGGGGGGGGGGGGGGGGGGGGGGGGGGGGGGGGGGGGGGGGGGGGGGGGGGGGGGAGGGGGGGGGGGGGGGGGGGGGGGGGGGGGGGGGGTGGGGTGGGGGGGGGGGGGGGGGGGGGGGGGGGGGGTGGGGGGGGGGGGGGGGGGGGGGGGGGGGGGGGGGGGGGGGGGGGGGGGGGGGGGGGGGGGGGGGGGGGGGGGGGGGGGGGGGGGGGGGGGGGGGTGGGGGGGGGGGGGGGGGGGGGGGGGGGGGGTGGGGGGGGGGGGGGGGGGGGGGGGGGGGGGGGGGGGGGGGGGGGGGGGGGGGGGGGGGGGGGGGGGGTGGGGGGGGGGGGGGGGGGGGGGGGGGGGGGGGGGGGGGGGGGGGGGGGGGGGGGTGGGGGGGGGGGGGGGGGGGGGGGGGGGGGGGGGGGGGGGGGGGGGGGGGGGGGGGGGGGGGGGGGGGGGGGGGGGGGGGGGGGGGGGGGGGGGGGGGGGGGGGGGGGGGGGGGGGGGGGGGGGGGGGGGGGGGGGGGGGGGGGGGGGGGGGGGGGGGGGGGGGGGGGGGGGGGGGGGGGGGGGGGGGGGGGGGGGGGGGGGGGGGGGGGGGGGGGGGGGGGGGGGGGGGGGGGGGGGGGGGGGGGGGGGGGGGGGGGGGGGGGGGGGGGGGGGGGGGGGGGGGGGGGGGGGGGGGGGGGGGGGGGGGGGGGGGGGGGGGGGGGGGGGGGGGGGGGGGGGGGGGGGGGGGGGGGGGGGGGGGGGGGGGGGGGGGGGGGGGGGGGGGGGGGGGGGGGGGGGGGGGGGGGGGGGGGGGGGGGGGGGGGGGGGGGGGGGGGGGGGGGGGGGGGGGGGGGGGGGGGGGGGGGGGGGGGGGGGGGGGGGGGGGGGGGGGGGGGGGGGGGGGGGGGGGGGGGGGGGGGGGGGGGGGGGGGGGGGGGGGGGGGGGGGGGGGGGGGGGGGGGGGGGGGGGGGGGGGGGGGGGGGGGGGGGGGGGGGGGGGGGGGGGGGGGGGGGGGGGGGGGGGGGGGGGGGGGGGCGGGGGGGGGGGGGGGGGGGGGGGGGGGGGGGGGGGGGGGGGGGGGGGGGGGGGGGGGGGGGGGGGGGGGGGGGGGGGGGGGGGGGGGGGGGGGGGGGGGGGGGGGGGGGGGGGGGGGGGGGGGGGGGGGGGGGGGGGGGGGGGGGGGTGGGGGGGGGGGGGGGGGGGGGGGGGGGGGGGGGGGGGGGGGGGGGGGGGGGGGGGGGGGGGGGGGGGGGGGGGGGGGGGGGGGGGGGGGGGGGGGGGGGGGGGGGGGGGGGGGGGGGGGGGGGGGGGGGGGGGGGGGGGGGGGGGGGGGGGGGGGGGGGGGGGGGGGGGGGGGGGGGGGGGGGGGGGGGGGGGGGGGGGGGGGGGGGGGGGGGGGGGGGGGGGGGGGGGGGGGGGGGGGGGGGGGGGGGGGGGGGGGGGGGGGGGGGGGGGGGGGGGGGGGGGGGGGGGGGGGGGGGGGGGGGGGGGGGGGGGGGGGGGGGGGGGGGGGGGGGGGGGGGGGGGGGGGGGGGGGGGGGGGGGGGGGGGGGGGGGGGGGGGGGGGGGGGGGGGGGGGGGGGGGTGGGGGGGGGGGGGGGGGGGGGGGGGGGGGGGGGGGGGGGGGGGGGGGGGGGGGGGGGGGGGGGGGGGGGGGGGGGGGGGGGGGGGGGGGGGGGGGGGGGGGGGGGGGGGGGGGGGGGGGGGGGGGGGGGGGGGGGGGGGGGGGGGGGGGGGGGGGGGGGGGGGGGGGGGGGGGGGGGGGGGGGGGGGGGGGGGGGGGGGGGGGGGGGGGGGGGGGGGGGGCGGGGGGGGGGGGGGGGGGGGGGGGGGGGGGGGGGGGGGGGGGGGGGGTGGGGGGGGGGGGGGGGGGGGGGGGGGGGGGGGGGGGGGGGGGGGGGGGGGGGGGGGGGGGGGGGGGGGGGGGGGGGGGGGGGGTTGGGGGGGGGGGGGGGGGGGGGGGGGGGGGGGGGGGGGGGGGGGGGGGGGGGGGGGGGGGGGGGGGGGGGGGGGGGGGGGGGGGGGGGGGGGGGGGGGGGGGGGGGGGGGGGGGGGGGGGGGGGGGGGGGGGGGGGGGGGGGGGGGGGGGGGGGGGGGGGGGGGGGGGGGGGGGGGGGGGGGGGGGGGGGGGGGGGGGGGGGGGGGGGGGGGGGGGGGGGGGGGGGGGGGGGGGGGGGGGGGGGGGGGGGGGGGGGGGGGGGGGGGGGGGGGGGGGGGGGGGGGGGGGGGGGGGGGGGGGGGGGGGGGGGGGGGGGGGGGGGGGGGGGGGGGGGGGGGGGGGGGGGGGGGGGGGGGGGGGGGGGGGGGGGGGGGGGGGGGGGGGGGGGGGGGGGGGGGGGGGGGGGGGGGGGGGGGGGGGGGGGGGGGGGGGGGGGGGGGGGGGGGGGGGGGGGGGGGGGGGGGGGGGGGGGGGGGGGGGGTGGGGCGGGGGGGGGGGGGGGGGGGGGGGGGGGGGGGGGGGGGGGGGGGGGGGGGGGGGGGGGGGGGGGGGGGGGGGGGGGGGGGGGGGGGGGGGGGGGGGGGGGGGGGGGGGGGGGGGGGGGGGGGGGGGGGGGGGGGGGGGGGGGGGGGGGGGGGGGGGGGGGGGGGGGGGGGGGGGGGGGGGGGGGGGGGGGGGGGGGGGGGGGGGGGGGGGGGGGGGGGGGGGGGGGGGGGGGGGGGGGGGGGGGGGGGGGGGGGGGGGGGGGGGGGGGGGGGGGGGGGGGGGGGGGGGGGGGGGGGAGGGGGGGGGGGGGGGGGGGGGGGGGGGGGGGGGGGGGGGGGGGGGGGGGGGGGGGGGGGGGGGGGGGGGGGGGGGGGGGGGGGGGGGGGGGGGGGGGGGGGGGGGGGGGGGGGGGGGGGGGGGGGGGGGGGGGGGGGGGGGGGGGGGGGGGGGGGGGGGGGGGGGGGGGGGGGGGGGGGGGGGGGGGGGGGGGGGGGGGGGGGGGGGGGGGGGGGGGGGGGGGGGGGGGGGGGGGGGGGGGGGGGGGGGGGGGGGGGGGGGGGGGGGGGGGGGGGGGGGGGGGGGGGGGGGGGGGGGGGGGGGGGGGGGGGGGGGGGGGGGGGGGGGGGGGGGGGGGGGGGGGGGGGGGGGGGGGGGGGGGGGGGGGGGGGGGGGGGGGGGGGGGGGGGGGGGGGGGGGGGGGGGGGGGGGGGGGGGGGGGGGGGGGGGGGGGGGGGGGGGGGGGGGGGGGGGGGGGGGGGGGGGGGGGGGGGGGGGGGGGGGGGGGGGGGGGGGGGGGGGGGGGGGGGGGGGGGGGGGGGGGGGGGGGGGGGGGGGGGGGGGGGGGGGGGGGGGGGGGGGGGGGGGGGGGGGGGGGGGGGGGGGGGGGGGGGGGGGGGGGGGGGGGGGGGGGGGGGGGGGGGGGGGGGGGGGGGGGGGGGGGGGGGGGGGGGGGGGGGGGGGGGGGGGGGGGGGGGGGGGGGGGGGGGGGGGGGGGGGGGGGGGGGGGGGGGGGGGGGGGGGGGGGGGGGGGGGGGGGGGGGGGGGGGGGGGGGGGGGGGGGGGGGGGGGGGGGGGGGGGGGGGGGGGGGGGGGGGGGGGGGGGGGGGGGGGGGGGGGGGGGGGGGGGGGGGGGGGGGGGGGGGGGGGGGGGGGGGGGGGGGGGGGGGGGGGGGGGGGGGGGGGGGGGGGGGGGGGGGGGGGGGGGGGGGGGGGGGGGGGGGGGGGGGGGGGGGGGGGGGGGGGGGGGGGGGGGGGGGGGGGGGGGGGGGGGGGGGGGGGGGGGGGGGGGGGGGGGGGGGGGGGGGGGGGGGGGGGGGGGGGGGGGGGGGGGGGGGGGGGGGGGGGGGGGGGGGGGGGGGGGGGGGGGGGGGGGGGGGGGGGGGGGGGGGGGGGGGGGGGGGGGGGGGGGGGGGGGGGGGGGGGGGGGGGGGTGTGGGGGTTTTTTTTTGGGTTTTGTTTTTTGTTTTTTTTTTTTTTTTGGTGGTTTTGGGTTTTGTTTTTTTTTTTTTTTTTTGTTTGTGGGGGGTGTTTTTTTTTGTTGGGTTTTTTGTTGTTTTTTTGTTGGTGTG